>NW_027664559.1:0-2000 GCF_963921795.1 Nannobrachium achirus | reverse complement strand
GGCTATTCTCACTGGCAGACAACGAAGTATAAAATAGGGCAGAAGATTTTTATAAGAGTTATACGAATATCAACACACAGGGTTGGATTGTGCACCGCAGCTATGTGTCATCACTTAAAGAGGAGCGCACTGTAATGCAACGTGGTGTGTGTGAAGGTGTGCGACTGTGCGTGTGTGGTGTGGGGGGGGGGGGGGGGGGGGGGGGGGTTCCAGCGAAGTGCCCAGGCATTAACAAGTCACATGAAGCCACATGAAGGACAAGTTAATGGGGAGTGGAGAGGAGGTGGATCATAATGCACATGGTGGCCCCAGTCCAGCACCAAGTCTTGACTTTTTTATGAGAATCTCAACCTTGCTGATGAGGAGACCCTCGGAAAAGGTGAGAAGCGGAGGAGAGAGAGACAGAGAGAGAGAGAGAGAGAGAGAGAGAGAGAGAGAGAGAGAGAGAGAGAGCGAGAGAGAGAGAGAGAGAGAGAGAGAGAGAGAGAGAGAGAGCGAGGAGAGAGAGAGAGAGAGAGATGAGGGGAAGGTTAAGGGGTAATGCTGCCTCAGAGTGCAGCTCCTGTTTCAGGGCTGTTGGGTAATGGACATCAAACCTCCAGGCGCTGTGTCTCCGGAGTGTGTGTGCGAAATTAAAGTTTTCCAATTCCTGACCTGGCTGAAGCTGTGGCAAATGATACCTTTCACCTGAGAGAGAGAGAGAGAGAGAGAGAGAGAGAGAGAGAGAGGAGAGAGAGAGAGACACATACACACGCACACGCACATGCACACGCACACACACGCACACACACGCCCATATACCTGTATATATATATACATCACTTGTAAGGACATTACATAGACTTCCATTCATTTTTATGCAAGTCCTGTGGCCTTACCCTAACCTCTATCCCTAAACCTAAACCCTAACCTTAACCCTAACCCTAAACCTAACCGTTGTGGGGACCTACTATTTTGTCCCCACACTGTCAGAGGTCCCCTGCAGGTGACTGTGTGAACATGCGTTTAGTCCCCATAAGTATAGCTAGACAAACTCACAGTCCCAGACATACAGAGTGAGTGAGTGAGTGAGTGAGTGAGTGAGTGCGTTGCGTGCGTGCGTGCGTGCGTGCGTGCGTGCGCAGCGACGGCAAGTTTATTTTCTGCTATACATTTCTGTAATGCAAGCAAGCATATCATAATTATCTCACACTGTCCATCTCTCCGGTCTCTCTCTCTCTCTCTCTCTCTCTCTCTCTCTCTCTCTCTCTCTCTCTCTCTCTTCCCTCTCTCCCCCTCTCTCTCTCTCTCTCTCTCTCTCTCTCTCTCCTGTTATGACTGGCATAGCATGGCAGTGTGTCATGCCAGTGTGTCTCCTCTCCTCCTCCGTGCGTGCCTCGCTACTGTTTACACTAACACGGGCATCCCGCTGCCGCCTCTAATCGGGCAGAGCGATCCCTTGCGCCCGTTTTTTATTACCTTGTTGACACCAGCTGCCAGTTTTAAGCACTTTTAAACGCTGAGTCTGAGTGGTGGCTCAAATCACAGAATTAATGCCGTTATTCAGAGCTGCTCTCTTTTTGGCAGCACTTTTAAGCTGCAGACTTAACAACAAGCCGGGGTTTTTTATGCATTCAGGACAGCTGGCGAGAATAAGGCACTTGCCAGTGGCATAAAACATTCCGTGTGTGTGTGTGTGTGTGTGTAGTGCGTGCGTGCGTGCGTGCGTGTGTGTGTGTGTGCGCGCACGTGTGTGTGCGTGTGTGTGGGCGTGTGTGTTTGTGTGCAGGAGGGCATCTGATCATCCCAACGGTTTTGTAAAAGCTTGCTGTTCTGCCGTTCTGAATATTAAAGTTGTGCCTTTTGTCAAGCGGGCCTACAGGACCTCAATTCTCCCATAATTGTATGTGTTATATTAATGTTCAGCGACAACAGTGTAATTTGTTGAATTTATAATCCCTGCTGGTATGATTATTCCCCCCCAATCTTAAGTAGTCTCATCAGCAAGTAAAAGTTCAGCA
>NW_027664560.1:0-31174 GCF_963921795.1 Nannobrachium achirus | reverse complement strand
GATGGTCAGCAGGCTGGGGGCTCAACAGTCAGTTCACTCTGCAGGTGGAAGATCCGGTCTGGGAACGGATACGGAAACGGTGCATGTTCAACCTTTGATTTACAAACCCCTGACCTTATTTCTTGAGCCACTCTGGCATGGAAAATGCAAGTGTGAACGAATAATATAGTCAGGGAATTTTAATAAAACCCTGCGAACAAATTCCTTACAAAACAATTTCTTCACCAATGTGTTTGTAAAGGTGTCTAGTAACATATCTAACAAAGATTGAAATTCAACATCCCTAGCAAAATATTTGACAGTTAGGGTAATTCTGGGTCTCATTCACTTACTATACACTGTACTATAAGGGAAAAAAATCACTCCCAAAAAAAATCACTCCCAAAAATATGCTTTAAGTAGCATGTTAGGGGTCTAACTAGGTGTTTTTAATTATTCTGAATCCATTGCAAGCATTTGTTTTGCACGAAAAACATTCATTGGGACAAAATCAGACGCAAAAGAAACCTGATGGTTTAGTGATGAGTCATCACTTTTCACAAGGTGTATGGGCCCAAGGAATGTTTTTCGTACAAAACAAATGCTTGCAATGGATTCAGAATAATTAAAAACACCTAGTTTAGACCCCTCACATCCCATTTAAAGCATATATTTGAGAGTGATTTTTTCCCCTTATAGTACAGTGTATAGTAAGTGAATGAGACCCAGAATTACCCTAGCTGTCAAACATTTTGCTAGGGATGTTGAATTTCAATCTTTTTTACTAGACATCTTTACGAACACATTGGTGAAGGAATTGTTTGGTAAGGAATTTATTCCCAGATTTGGTAGGTATTCTGATAATTTTCCCTAACTAATAACCTTTTACCCTGAACCTTGGGTACGATCACGAACCCCTGTCATATCACCTGAGCCACAACTGCCTGGTCCATAAACGTGAGAACTAAATACTAAACCTTCTATGTTTTATCTTTTACATGGCCTTTTATTGTTTAGATGGAGTGCGAAAATGTTCCCTGAGGTTTAGAACGGACCCCAAACCTTCAGTTATATCCCCCCTCATATCACGTGACACAAATGCATGGAAGTTGCATGTGAGAATCGAACGCTTAATGTATGTTTTTGTGACAACACCCACCTGTTCATTAACAGTTTTACTGCCATATCTATATTTATTTATTTGTGCTGGTGCCATCAAAAAGTAGCTTACCTTTGCGATGTTATAGAAAATTATCTATGGATGATTTCCAGACATAATCGTTTTCAGTGGACACATGTGTACTGTAGCCAGTAGGGGCTGCCTTATGCAATGAATGGATGTGAAATGGCACTCCCCTCTTTCCGTCGTTCAGAGCATAGAAATGCATAATCTAGAACAGGTCCACAGAGAACAGCCAGGAAGTGAATTGGACATCATTGATGTTTACGTGTGGTGGAGATTTGAAAGCAGCATTACAGGAGATGTATTTTACTGTACACACCCACGCGACCCCTCATCAGCTTACAAACAAGGTAAAAGAACGGCCGCTCGTATTGGCAACGCGCCGTCAGAATTGGGACGAGCGTTAACATTCGAAGCGGTTAAAGAGTTAAAGGCCATGTACACAGGAAGTAGAAAACAAATGTATTTTTTATTTTATTTGAAGAGCTGTGGGGGTGTTTCACTAAAGATGGAAATAATTTTCATAGTCAGAAGAGGGCGATGCCCACTAGGACTAGGGCATAGCCTCCCACACGGAACGAACTTATATGCAACATATATGTACATATATGTACATATATGTCAGATATATGCATCATATATGCCACATTCAAGTTCATATATGTACATATAAGGAGATAAGTATGGCATATATGCAACATATAAGCTCTTATATCTGGGCATATATGCAACATATATGTAGATAAATATGACATATATGCATCATATATAGCTCAGATATTGGCTTACTCAGGTTCATAATATTGCACGTATCTAGACATAATGCATCAGATTGAGCTCCTATATAGACAGCCAGATTCATACATTAATGTAGAATAATATACTAGGCTATATAAAGATATCTACATAATGTCACATCCATTCAGTTCAGTTTTATTTTGAATATTTGACATATATTACATAAATAAGTAAATAAATGAAGTACATTTTATAGGTTTATTTAAATAATGTACATTTAATAGGTTGAGTGTTTGCATTATGCTACTGCAGCATTGCCATTGTCTGGAAAGGGGTTAGGGATAAGCACTAGGCTTTTCAAGCCTTACCCCTGGAGTAGATGAATAGATCATGTTTCCTTTTTTATTTGCGAATTTATGTGCAAATCAGTGCATGTACCCCCCCCCCCCCTTCCAACTCCTCCTCAACTCCTAGTGGCCCTGTGGCCAATTCTGTGCACCATAAGTTAATTTCTATTTATTACATTATCAACATTCACTGAAAGGTCATACTGTACATGTTACATGTACATGTGATATGTGTTCTCCTGTTCTGTCTGTCTGTTTGTAATTATGTATTATATATAAATATTATTAAATGTCTCAGGGCAGTCCTCTCCCTCAATAAGTTAGGTAGGGGAAGACCAGGGTCAAACTGGGTTATGTTTTCCTTTTCCTTCAAAATTCAGATACTACTTGAAATGTATCTTTTGATATATATATATATATATATATATATATATATATATATATATATATATATATATATATATATATATTAGTGCTGTTTAACGATTAAATATTTTAATCGCGATTAATCGCATGATTTAGCTAGTTAATCGCACGATTAATCGCAAATAAGTCATCAGCTTTTATCAGTTCACAATGTAACTTAGAGGGATATCTTTCAAGTCTTTTGTGGCCCTATTAACTTGGGAGTGGAAAAAATATGCTGGCTTTATGCGAAAGTATTTTAATCTTTTATTCAAAATCAATTAAAAACCCAAATAAATCATAATGGTCTAAAAATACTAAGTTGTATCAATGTTCCAGCTTATGATGGTTGCTGGTTTAAGATGGTATTAGATGGTCTGAGGCTGGTTTGGATGGTATTCCAGGCTGAATAAGCTGGTAAGGCTGGTCTTTCTGGTTTGTCAGTGTAGTTAGTCAGCTGGTCATCTAGCTGGTTTCTGCTGGTCTTTGCTGGTCTTCCACCTGGCTGGCCGGACTGACCAGCGAAAGACCAGCTGGTAGCTGGTCATTTGCTGGTAAGAGACATCTGACCAGCCTGATGGATGGACAGAGACCAGCAAAGACCAGCTATCAGCTGGTCTTTGCTGGTCTAAAAAACATCTGACCATCCATTAGACCAGCTTCAGCTGGTGTTTGCTGGTCAGATGGATGGACAGAGACCAGCGAAGACATGGTAGCAGAACATTTGATTTTACATCATGAATGACACACTCACTCTGGCACGCACGCACGCACGCAAGCACACACACACACACACACACACACACACACACACATATGAAAATATTTATATTCATATTATATGAAACATTTGAGGTAGAGGTGCTCTGGCATCCAGGGAGTGTGTTTGCACAGCCAGGGTGCAAAATGTCTCGGCCATGCCTTTCGGCCTGGTGGAGACAATCAGGAGTCTCCTGCTAAAAATCTATCTGGCCAGACTGGAAATAGTATTTTACATCACTTTCCCAATGACTATGATCCATTCCCTTATGTTTTATTATTTTCCTCTACACAAGGATACATAATCACCAATTCAGGGAAATTATATAGGCTTCTAGAAATTATTTATTTGTTTGTATTCATTTATTTTACATTTCTTGTATGTGACATAAAATATGTATAATAGATTATGATTATTATAATTAATATTATTATAAAGTGTAAAAAACATCACAAGGATGCAACTGGGACGTATCATCAGTGATGTAGCCTGGGGTCGACGGGTGTTTCGGGTCTCGCAACATCATACACCCTCGCCCAGGTGACCCAGCCGGGGTTGATCAAGTCCCGACTTACGTCCCAGTAGCTATCCACGATCAGTCCTATTAGGGAAAGACAGGGTCACTCAATGTGCTGCACCGGAACTACTCTGCCGGGATTGGGGGTAACATTCTGGCGCGTGGAAGAACTAGGCTCTATGGGTTGACTCCTGGCCGGGCTCCTCCTACATCTCACCAGGTCCTCCCCTGCTCTCACCAGGTTCAGAACCTGTGCGTTGCACCAGACCCCAATCCAAACATTCCATTCAGCTGCTGCAGTTGAATGGCCCTCCTAAAGGCCTCACCGTGGATTTGTTGGGCTTCTTCCTCACGGAAGACACATGCTGGGGCGCTAACCCAACCTGCTCCCGGGTGCCGTCTAAAACAGTTATCTAAAGTAACTAAGTACATTTACTAAAGTACTGTATTTAAGTACAGGTTTTAAGTATAGCCTAGCCTACTTTACTGGAGTATTTCCAATACTTTTAATTCTACTCCACTACTTCTCCCATTCCCAGATGCAGAATAGAATCATTTTGGTCTATTCTGCATTTATGTCCGCATGCAGGCACAGACACGAGTCCTCCTAGAGATGGGATTTATGGCTCTTTGAAGTGAGCCGGATCTCTGGGATCCGTTCCTTTCAAAGAGCCGTTCAAAAGACGTAGGCCTACATTATGATACTTCTACTCAAGTAGCCTACATTAACATTCCAAACTTCTACTTGATTGCAGTATTGATATTTCTACTTATGTAAAGAAATTGAGTACTTTTCCCACCACTGTTCATTAGAAAGGAACGGCTCCCTACTGTGAACCGAATCCTATCGTTCATTTCAAAGAGCCGTTCAAAAGACTCGATTCGTTCGCGAACGTCCCACCTCTACCGGCTCCGTGTCAAACAAACACTGAAACGCAAACAGACTGGATCACACTGACCTACACAAACCCACGGGAATAATATAGAAGCACTTCATCAGAAGATATAACTAGTAACACTTGTGTAGGCTACTGTATGTTAATCTGACTTTAGTATAGGCTATTGTTTTCTTCCTGGACGTGCGTTTGTGGCTGGTTATTTAACATGGGATTTTGACAGCTGGCTTCTCCTCTTCTTAACGGAACGCCGTTCCGCCCCAAAATGTTTTAACGGCTCACTTTCACCACTGGTGTCATTTTAAATTACTACAACAACTGACACTTGTGTCACAACGTGTACTGTACACTGGATTTGTTTTCCTCCTGTGTTATGTGGATGGATATACTGGTGTGCCTTCAGACTACTTGACAGACTGAAAAACGTGTTACACTGGTGACGTCAATAAGGTTTTTCTCAACTCTGGACAGACACGCTGGTGGCGCCTCAGATTAGATAAATGATTGAAACTCTTGTCACAGTGTTTACAGTTAAAAGGTTTTTCTCCAGTGTGGGTACGCTGGTGTCTCTTCAAGCTAGATGAACGATTGAAACTCTTGTCACAATGTTTACAGTTAAAAGGTTTTTCTCCAGTGTGGGTACGCTGGTGTATCTTCAGGCTAGATGAACGATTGAAACTCTTGTCACAATGTTTACAGTTAAAAGGTTTTTCTCCAGTGTGGGTACGCTGGTGTCTCTTCAGGCTAGATGAACGATTGAAACTCTTGTCACAATGTTTACAGTTAAAAGGTTTTTCTTCAGTGTGGGTACGCTGGTGTATCTTCAGGCTAGATGAATGATTGAAACTCTTGTCACAATGTTTACAGTTAAAAGGTTTTTCTCCGGTGTGGGTACGCTGGTGTATCTTCAGTTTACTTGACTCACTGAAACTCTTGTCACAGTTAAAAGGTTTTTCTCCAGTGTGGGTACGCTGGTGTCTCTTCAGGCTAGATGAATGATTGAAACTCTTGTCACAATGTTTACAGTTAAAAGGTTTTTCTCCAGTGTGGGTACGCTGGTGTATCTTCAGGCTAGATGAATGATTGAAACTCTTGTCACAATGTTTACAGTTAAAAGGTTTTTCTCCAGTGTGGGTACGCTGGTGTATCTTCAGTTTACTTGACTCACTGAAACTCTTGTCACAATCTTTACAGTGAAAAGGTTTTTCTCCAGTGTGAACACGTTGGTGGCTCTTCAGGTTAGATGACTGATTGAAACTATTGTCACAATGTTCACAATGAAATGTTTTTGCTCCAGTGTGAATATGCTGGTGTCTCTTCAGGTGACTTGAAAAACTGAAACTCTTATCACAATGTTCACAGTGGTAAGGTTTTTCTCCAGTGTGGACACGTTGGTGGTTCTTCAGGTTACCTGAGTCACTGAAACTCTTGTCACAATGTTCACAGTGAAAAGGTTTTTCTCCAGTGTGAACATGCTGGTGGCTTTTCAGTGTAGATGAGTTATTGAAACTCTTGTCACAATATTTACATTTAAAAGGTTTTTCTCCAGTGTGGACACGCTGGTGTCTCTTCAGGCAAGATGAATAACTGAAACTCTTGTCACAATGTTTACAGTTAACAGGTTTTTCTCAGTGTCTCCTGAGAGAGAGAGAGAGAGAGAGAGAGAGAGAGAGAGAGAGAGAGAGAGAGAGAGAGAGAGAGAGAGAGAGAGAGAGAGAAGTAGGGACAGAGGGGAGAGAGAGAGGAAGAGAGAAGGGGACAGGCAGGTTAAAAACTAGTAAATATAAAATGAGGAACAATTACGGCTTCCCTGTTAATATTTCTGATTTAATTATATTTGTCATCAACCCCTTTTATTCCAACTCCCAGTTTCTTTTCCCCACACATGTAAGTCCAGTCCCTGTTACGGGGACAGGATCCGGAGATCGGAGATCGGGCCCGATCACGTCATTTTCAAAAGATTGGAATTTTATGAAAGGTATAAGCTGATTAGATTTATTTTCGTTTTGTTTTGATCCAATGCTGTACTAAGTGAACAAAATAATCTATATGCATGTTGGATAGTGTAGATACTGTTTTTAAATACAATAAAATAACTTAAGGAACAACTTGAATGCGTTCTTTCTTTTATTTTTCCTTAATACATTTCCAAAAGATCGGATTGGGAAAAATTGGTATCGGCAGATAATCAAAATCAAATCGATCGGAAGCAAAAAAACGTGACCGGGACATCCCTAGTTTTTAACACTGACTGACCTCCTCTGGTCTTCTCCCAATCGTCACTGTCTTCAGTGACTTCAGAGTCAGATTCAAGCTCCACTTCAACTCCAGCACAGTGCGAAGAGACGTCTTCATCGTCGGCCTCACTTTTCACTGCTGGTAATGTCGACGTTGAACCATCAGGCTCCTCTGGTCTTTGAAGTATTTTCTCCTGTTCCTCTTTAATGTGTGGAGGCTCTGGTTCCTCCTGTTCCTCTTTAATGTGTGGAGGCTGGTGAACCATGTTCAGAGGGAGTTTGTGAAGGACCACCACTGCAAGCTTCATAGTAGCCAATAGAGAAAGCTCCTCTGATGTTTGAAGTATCTCCTCCTGGTCCTCTTTAATGTGTGGAGGCTCTGGTTCTTCCTGTTCCTCCTTAATGTGTGGAGGCTCTGGTTCCTCCTGTTCCTCTTTAATGTGTGGAGGCTCTGGTTCTTCCTGTTCCTCTTTAATGTGTGGAGGCTCTGGTTCCTCCTGTTCCTCTTTAATGTGTGGAGGCTCTGGTTCCTCCTGTTCCTCTTTAATGTGTGGAGGCTCTGGTTCCTCCTGGAGCAGACTGGAGCTCCTCTCCTGTTCAGGAGGATCCTCCTCTTTACACACAACCATGTGCAGGATGTCTAGGAGCAGAAAAATAACAATAGTGAACACTGGATTCCTGAAGTGTAAATACTGTAAACATATTCCATCCTCCATGTTCAATGTATAAATTGGTGTATCACCTACTTAAAGGACGACTTCACCACTTTTCAACCTATCTTCATATAATTATTGTTCACTATTGTTCATGATAAAATAGCATATATTTTTGAGCGGTGCAAACCGCTCCTATATTTCACTTTGTAGCGTGTTTAGCTAAAACATTTTAGCACGGAACGATGGGTTTTGCGATGGGACAAAAGTGTATATTTTCAAGGTAAAAATGGTTGCCTCTTCAAGCTGTCAATCACTTAACATATGAAAACAGCAGACAATTTGTATCAAGTGTTAATCTTGCAGTTGTATTTGGGAATATAATAAAGATTCAGCAACTCAAAGTTCTATTTCATGACTAAAATATAGTTCATTACAATCAAGCTGTGAAAAGCACTCAAAGCCACAATGCTGTGTTTTTCCACCTTCCCAGCTGGCAGATGTAGCCTACTTACTGCCCAGGGACCCAATGTGTTTGCTCAAATACTGTTTTGGGGGCTTGTTTGCTGCCTCCTAAATAACAACAGATATAAAATGTACTCAGGGACCCCTGCAGCATTCATTAGCTTGTATTCATTTAACTCCAGAGTGTACAACTGGAACCAAATGGACATGTAAGGGACCATTTGGTTCCATTTTGTACACTCAGGTATGCAAAAACACCCAAAACGTCTCTGGCTATGCGTCTGGAAGGGATAGCGTGTTGTCTTTGCAGGCTTGGCCTTTGGGCAAATCATACAGCATAGAACAGAGTTTGTATTTGCATACGGTACTGTACAAGTCGGGTCAAAGTTTAAATTGTGTGTAAATGATTTTTATGCTGTGGCTCTGTACGTCTAGACATAGGTCTGTTTATCAGCATCTGTCTGTAAAATATAGTGCAGTCTTTAGTATTGCATTCGCACAAAGGAGATGTGATTTTGGTTATTTTAACGAGACAAACTAGTTTAACAATTAATTTTGAGATATATTTTAATGATAGAGACATTTTAGTAATAGTTTGCATGATTATTATCATTCTCAAGATATTTTTGCAATGGTTATTATACAGTGAAAATGAGATGTTATGACAGTTCTACAACATAACAATGACAGAAAGAAAGATCAGGTGAAACTTACCGAGTGGATGGTCTTCAGGTTCCTCCTGCTTAATAGAAATGTCCCTGGCTGAGTCTGGAGAGTTCATCTTATGCTCCAGTCTGGACTGATCTGAAATGAAGATTTTAACACTCGGGTGACTGAAGAAAAATCACTTCCACTCTGACTGCATTTATCAGTCAAATTGACAGGTAAATTCTCTCCCTTTTGGCCCAGAAGAGCAACACCTCCTCCCCTGTCATCCAAATGTGAATTAGCATTTCAATTGACCTCTCAAATGGGGAGCGCAAAAGGTGTGAAATTCTCTTCTTGCTTCTGGGAGGGGGAGGAACGGATGAGACCTGTCTTTATTTATGACCGATAACTAACAGTCAGAGTGGTATAATGGTATATTATTTCATACTTAGGAAACGTTTCAGAAGGGGGAAAAAAACGAGAACATATGTCGAGTATTTAGGAAAAGTCAATCTCAAAATCGGTCAAAAATACCTGTTAGTCACCCGTGTGTTAAAGGACAACTCCAGACTAAATAACATCTAGGCTCATTTTCCTACTTATATTGATCCCAAATGACTGTCGACGGGTTCTATTCGGCAGCAATGCCCTTATCCAGTTTCCTCAGCAGAACCCAGCAGCCCTCATAGCATAGAGTGGAGCCCATAAGCCTATCGCTTTTACACTTTCTTTTTCGTAATCAATCTGTTATTCTAGGTCACACTGCCACCTATAGGTGGTGACCACAAAACACTTCTACTGCAAAGGAAGACATACTTCACATTGTTCTCACAGAACAGAAAATATGGAGGAAAGGGAGAGCACATGCAACTTACTGAGATGTGGTTGGTCTTCAGATTCTTCCTGTTTAACAGAAATGTCCTCATGTTCCTCTAGTTTAATAGAAATGTCCCTGGCGGAGTCTGGAGAGTTCATCTTCACCTGCAGTCTGGACTCCATAGACTGTTCTGAAATGAAGCAATAGCATAACGACTTTAATGGCTGAGAGTAGAGACCCAGTGGTGTCAAGAATAACAGTAATATGTTTAGACGCTAAAGGCAAAATGTCCTGAGCCCAACTCTCCAACATATGAATCTTCAGGAGGCAGAACGGCCCCTTGGGAACCAGGTTACCACTTCCCCAGAGTTAATGAGCTCTTAGTCTCATGTAGAGCTGTCAGAATGAAATTTGTTTTTTGACTACAATTCGAATATTAACTCATTGACTGCGCCGCCACGAGTTCCCCGAGTTATTCCCATTGTCTGAGGCTGCGACGCCCGAGTTTCACGAGTTGGGGCTGTTTTCAAGGTTTATGCAAAAGTACACTTTCCCCTAGCCTGTGACAAAATGTCATGTTGCTATGATAAAAGGGTGGTTAAAAATCACACATCAAAGTCAGCTTGTTCGAAAACAAAGGAGAAATCAACCTCCCCATGAACCCAAAGTGAACTCATTTATCAGGACACGGCTCCGCCGACACAGTGCGGCGCGGCCGCAGCAGTGGTGGTGTCAGACAATGAAAACAAAACAAGCAGATCTTCAAGCAGACGATTCTGCATGAATCAAAAACATTTTCACTTGAAAAGCTGTGACTTGCTGCACTGGGTCACCCTAACCCACACACAGCTCCATATACACACAAAAAAAGTTCAAAGTCTCTACAACAAAAGTTTACCAAAACAGCAAGACAACAATGGCTACATCAGAGCCTCGTAGCAACCGCCCGGCCTCTCAGGCCTCTCTATGCCAAAACAAGCCAACACAAACACATCAACAACACAGCAACACCTCCCCGATGAAAGCATTCACAAATCAACACTCAAAATGTTATAAAAGTTTCAACATGAACTTACCTCAGTGTGAGGAGGAGAGCGTTGGTGTAACACACACATACAGAGAGAGAGACAGATAATTCCAGTGACGTTTAGTGTCCAGTAGATCAGTAATCCTATAGTTTCATTCGTGTAGTTTTCTTTTTTCGTTGTTTGTGAGCGGGTTTCATGCCCACACCGCGGAAGCCTAAGGCCCCGGCCGGGCGCAGCAAGCGCCCGACGGCTAGCCATGGTTCGCCGGTCGCCTCTGGTTCTGGTTCCCGTTGCGAACCAGCCCGATCCTGCCCTGGACGCGGGCGAGGTAGAGGGGCTAGAGGGCCTCCATCGAACCCCGGTCCTGGTCAGACCACCATGGATTCCTTTCTAATCGCCAATTTGCCCCGTCCGGAGACGGATACGGAGTACGAGACGGAGGAAGAAGAGGCGGCGTCGCCGTCCCAACAACACACACCGCGGGCAGACACGGCTCCACTGCCCGCACTCCTCACGCCGGAATCGGTGGCTCGCCGTCCCGGATTGAGGCCACGCGAAGAACGTTCTGCCATGCCCATGTCGCCGAGAGATAATATCGAGACACACTATCTCTCCCAGTCCCAGAGTGAGATGTATGTATTATCCTAATCCATATCATTGATCCATTCAAAAACAGCAGATAGCAGTCAGTGCAAGTTCACAGCGCATCACTTTGTAGCCTACTTTCCTGAGCTAACTTTCGCTAAATTATTCACTCAATCAAATGATGTGTACAGGTCCGTGTCCGAGGACTTCTCCTCTCCGATGCAGATGATGTCATCGGCAGCACTGGTGATTTTGAGTGGCACCCCCCGGAGAGAGCAAAGATGACTCTTTCTATGCGCGTAAGTTGTGCACATGCAGCACACATTGCGCGCGTGCACACACACACACACACACACACACACACACACACACACACACACACACACACACACACACACACACACACACACACATGGAAACAGAACTTTTCATTCAATTTGAGGAGTAAATAATTTATTTTATTTTGGTATGCGTTTTCAGAAGCTGATCAAGGAAGTGCTTCTCTGTCAGGCACTGGGACACAGAGACCTTCAAGCAAAGGAACAGGCAAAGGTAAGATAAAAATAATGATATTTTATATATATATGTGTGTATATATATATATATATGTGTGTATATATATATATATATATATATATATGTGTGTATATATATGTGTGTATATATATATATATATATATATATATATATATATATATATATATATACACACATATATATAAAATATCATTATTTTTATCTTACCTTTGCCTGTTCCTTTGCTTGAAGGTCTCTGTGTCCCAGTGCCTGACAGAGAAGCACTGGTGATGGAAGCACTTCCATCACCAGTGCTGCCGATGACATCATCTGCATCGGAGAAGTCCTCGGACACGGACCTGTACACATCATTTGATTTTGGTGCCGCCTCTTCTTCCTCCGTCTCGTACTCCGTATCCGTCTCCGGACGGGGCAAATTGGCGATTAGAAAGGCATCCATGGTGGTCTGACCAGGAACGGGGTTCGATGGAGGCCCTCTAGCCCCTCTACCTCGCCCGCGTCCAGGGCAGGATCGGGCTGGTTCGCGACAGGAACCAGAACTAGAGGCGACCGGTGAACCATGGCTAGCCGTCGGGCGCTTGCTGTGCCCGGCCGGGGCCTTAGGCTTCCGCGGTGAGGGCATGAAACCCGCTCACAAACAACGAAAAAAGAAAAAGAAAACTACACAAATGAAACTATAGGATTACTGATCTACTGACACTAAACGGCACTGGAATTATCTGTCTCTCTCTCTCTGTGTGTGTGTTACACCAACGCTCTCCTCATCACACTGAGGTAAGTTCATGTTGAAATTTTTATAACATTTTGAGTGTTGATTTGTCAATGCTTTCATCTGGGAGGTGTTGCTGTGTTGTTGATGTGTTTGTGTTGGCTTGAGCTTCACCGAAGCCATTGTCGAAGCCTGGTGCACCCCGCGACCCACCCAACCCCTCTGGCCCGATTCTCGGACTGTGAGGAGGTCAGCCCATGTCCCTGAAAAGATACCGCCCAGACCACGAAGGAGAAACCCTACAAGGGTCTGCTACATCTGCAGCAAAATACACAAGAAAAGGAGTGAGACCTCATTCTACTGCCCTCTGTGTCTTGTGCCTTTGCACAGGAGGCTTTGTTTCGAACGGTACCACGCAGAGATTGACTATGAGCATGCAAGCGGTGCTCGACGTCGATGATAGACAGACACATTTTGATGACATGAGTGTAGACATACTGTGTACCGATTTGCGTGATTTTAGGGCAAATTCTATAGGAGCAGTGTCCAAAAATGTGTTTGAAAAAATCGGCCTGATGGTGGCGCTATATGGGACAGATCCATTTTGATGACATGAGTGTAGACATACTGTGTAGCGATTTGCGTGATTTTAGGGCAAAATCTGTAGGAGTAGTGTCCAAAAATGTGTTTTGAAAAATTGGCCTGAAGGTGGCGCTAAATGAGAGCTCCATGTTGATGACATCAGTGTAGAGCAAGTATGTACCGATTTGCGTGATTTTAGGGCAAAATTTGTAGGAGCAGTGTCCAAAAATGTGTTTTGCAAGAATCGGCCTCAAGGTGGCGCTAGAAGAGGGGCATGTGAGAATTGATGGGTGGAGGTTGTAGTTTGGCAGGCAAGGAGTGTGTGTGCAAAATTTGGCATGGATCGGGGCAACGGTTGCGGAGATACGATGTGACGTGCAAAAGTGTGACGTGTGACGGACGGACAGACAATGTGCCCATTACACTGTAAGAAAATATTGTTTTTGTTTCAGATCATAAAGTAAGCATCTCATGTAATAAATAAAGAGCTGTGAGTAAAAAAAATTAGTTGTTTGCTTGAAAAGAGACCATTCACAAAAACGTATTTTTCTCCAGTTGTTATTCTGAGAGGGCTTGGTTTTGGTGAAACAAGGGTTTTCAAATGGCTATAACTAAAGAAGTGTACATGATAAAAACATAATTATTTTTTCTGTGGAAACTAGAAGTTATCCGCTTTCATCTGGGCCATGGCATGACATAGTCATCATTAGACAGAATAAAAAAAAAAAATGGTAAACATGGTAAGAAATCAAGAAATGCTTGGCAACCTAGCTTGATAGTTCACTTTTAATGGTGGCAGTCAATGAGTTAAAGAAATGGATTAGAGTCGAATACTTAATTTACTATTCGGATGTTAAAAAAAAGAAAAAAAAGTTTTTTTCCCATTGCAAAAATAAATACTTTTATCAAGTCACAAATGATCAACAATAAAGTTTCAGTGCATGGCACGCACTGCAGTGCACACACAGAAACAGGTGCCATAGCCAAATCCCCACATGAATGCATGCACTGTGTGTGTGCGACACCCGGCACCGCTGTTAAAGCCTGCAGTCCGGAGAAGACTGCTTTCTCCCTTTCTTCATAGTATTAGCTGGTTTGCTATTAGCTGTTTCTCCTGCTGTTTCCCCATAAGCTTCACTTGAAAGTAAGTAACGTTTAAGACATTTATGACAACATCCAAAAAGTTTAACGTGGGCTATTTGTCCGTAGTAGAGGAGAGCTTGCTTCTATTCCCTGCTCGGGGTCCACCCTATGTTCCCCAGGTTCTATGTTCCCCACTTCCCCCCAACAAGGTTCTATGTTCCCCAGGTTCTATGTTCCCCACCCACCCTCCCCACAAAAAGGTTCTATGTTCCCCTCTCAACCAAAAAAGGATCTACTGTATGTTCCCCACCAAAAAAAAAAGGTATGTGTTCCCAACTCAAATGCAGGAAATGGTGGTCACTAAGAACATGTGGTCGGGGACTGCCCATAAGGGCGGGGACTGCCCATAAGTCCTACATCTCATTAGTCCTACATCTCATTAGTTCGAATTTAGTTAGGGTTAGGTTTTACGGCTAGGTTTAGGCATAGTTTTACTGAGGTTAGGGTTAGGTTTAGGCATAGTTTTACTGAGGTTAGGTTTAGGTTTAGGCATAGTTTTACTGAGATTAGGTTTAGGCATAGTGTTTTTCACAAGGTTAACATCAAACAGATTCTGACTAATGGGATGTATGTGGGCAATCCTAATTGCGACCGTCAGGGAGCAGTTTACTATGAAAACCTCCACCGGCCGTCCGTCCGTCACACGTCACACGTGACAATCAACAAACGTCACACCTTTGTTGATGTTTAAATCGAAGAGTCTTGGTCAAATACTTCTGTTGGTTTCTGCACTGATCATTTATACAATTCAGCTGTGTTTGCTCGTGTCATCATGATGAGGTCATAAATCAGCCATGCCCAAATATAGATTTTACGGGTTTACATGCTTACTCAGTTATTCGTTATGTGAAAGTCCTATGACGTCTATGATATCTGACATCATCATACATACATTCCCTTTTATGCCCATAAATGGAGATCCCCTCTGTAGAACCAGCCACTGACATCACTGTAATGTCAGGGGAACCAAATCCCTTTTATGCCCATATATGGAGATCCCTGTGATGCCAGGGGAACCAAATCCCTTTTATGCCCATATATGGAGATATGGAGATCCCCGTGTTGCCAGGGTAACCAAATCCATTTTATGCCCATATATGGAGATCCCTGTGATGCCAGGGGAACCAAATCCCTTTTACGCCCATATATGGAGATCCCTTATGTCATCAATATTAAGCCCATATCTGTGAATATCTTTGGGTACCAGATGTCTCCATATATGGTTAAATGGTCCGATATACATCACTGGCCAGAAGACCAAGAAATGGTGCAACCTCGCCCTTTGCTTTTCTCCCTTAGGCATCTTACTGGTAGGTAGTTTAATGAGGAATGCAGTATGGTGGTAGGTAGGTAGTTATGGCCTTTGATGTAAGATTTTCACTTTCTAGGATAACTATATTTGCTATTCCCAGATGATGCCCTTTTAGGGTACCCCTCATGCCCATATATGGAGATCCCCAGGCTTTACTAATTAACATAAGTTTTATGCCCATATATGGAGATCATTGTCCCAATGTCATCAGATATATGGGCATAAATGGACACAGGCAAACTAGATGGGCTGTATGGATATCCAGATGTGTGATGTAAGTGTTTTATTCCAAATGTGGCACCCCACAGACATATTTCCAGAAACAAAATCCCTTTCATGCCCATATATGGAGATTTCTGATGTCATCAATCCCAGGCCCTGTAAAAAACATGGTTGCTATGGTAAACAGTTGGTTGCTAGGGTAAACAGTTGGTTGCTAGGGTAAGAAAACATGGTTGCTATGGTAAACAATTGGTTGCTAGGGTAAACAGTTGGTTGCTAGGGTAAAAAAAACATGGTTGCTGTGGTAAAAAGTTGGTTGCTAGGGTAAACAGTTGGTTGCTAAGGTAAAAAACATGGTTGCTATGGTAAACAGTTGGTTAGTAGGGTAAACCTTCAATGATTTTGACATCTTGTTACTAATCTGTCGGTAGATAATGCCGGTCTTATATAAGGGTCATTTGTGTACGGTGTGATGTCATACTGATGTCAGCAGTGTGACAGGAGATAAGCGACCAACGGTCGCTTATCTCCCGATTAGGGAGTCTTACTGGTTTAGGTGCCCAGGTGCCCAGATGTGCCCACTCATCTATGTGTCCACTCGTCCTAATGCCCACATGTCCCTATTGTCCAGATGTCCAGGTGCCCACTCATATAGTGCTCAGATGTCCCTAGTGGCCCTGTCCCACTAGTATTCATAATTTTGAATACTAGTTATTAATACTTATTAATAACTAGTTGTTATTAATAATTAAACATGAATGATTACTGCATTTTTGGATGAGTGGGGAACATAGAACCTTTTTTAAGTTGAGCGGGGAACATAGAACCTTTTTGTGGGGGTAAGTGGGGAACATAGAACCTGGGGAACATAGGACCTTTTTTGGGTAAGCGGGGAACATAGAACTTTTTTTTTTTGAAAGGGGGGGGGGGGGGGGGGGGGTAAATGGGAACATAGAACCTGGGGAACATAAATAGGGTCCCCTCTGCTCCCATCTCTCTGTGTCGTCGCACTGGTTCTGCTACGCTGGACTGGACAGACACGCAGCTGTGTCAGATAGCTGCCAGCCACGCCTCCGCAGATCTACAAGCTCACAACAGGTCGATGATGCAACATGGTGAGGGCTTGTAGCTTAGCCTTTTTCCCAGCCTGTTATAGCATCTGAATATGCGCAGTTTTGCGCACATATTATGTGTTTTTTATTGTACGACTATACATTAATATAATGATATATTATATAAACTATTCGACTATTTTCGAAAATGTATAAAAATAAATGAATGAAATTCGAATGGGATTTTAGAGGGAAACTGACAGCTCTAGTCTCATGTGGCCAGACTGTTGACTCCAACAATTTGCTTTTTGGCGGGGGTCCCGGGGGTCCCTGGAGCTGCGGGGGTCCCTGGAAGGTTGGAGGTTGTGGATTGGCAGACAAGGATTGTGTGTGGAAAATTTCACATGGATAGGGGCAACGATGTCATTTGGTCGTTTTTTTTTTTTGCTTTTTGGCGGGGGTCCCTGGAGCTGCGGGGCTCCCTGGAAGGGTGGAGGTTGTGGATTGGCAGACAAGGAGTGTGTGTGGAAATTTCACATGGATAGGGGCAACGATGGCGGAGATATGAGTAGGGCAAAAGTGTGATGTGACATGACAAGACGGAATGACTGACGGACAGACAGGCGGTGGAGGTTAGACCTGATGGTCGCAATCAAAGGCTCAGAGCACCTGGCTGCACTGCGGGAATTTTATGCAGTATCTGACATAAGTTGACACCATGTAAACCAGTAAGACTCCCAAATCGGGAGATTAGCGACCATCGCTTATCTATCTTATCTATTTGAATACACAAATAGGCCAAAAATGTGTTTTTCAAAAATCGTCCAGATGGTGGCGCTGGATGGGACAGATGCATTTTGATGACATGACTGTAGAGATACTGTGTACCGGTTTGCATGATTTTAGCGCAAAATATGTAGGAGCAGTGTCCAAAAATGTGTTTTTCAAAAAACAGCCAGATGGTGGCGCTATATGGGACAAATGCATTTTGATGACATGACTGTGTAGAGATGCTGTGTACCGGTTTGCGTGATTTTAGGGCAAAATCTGTAGGAGCAGTGTCCAAAAATGTGTTTTTCAAAAATCGTCCAGATGGTGGCGCTAGATGGGACAGATGCATGTTGATGACATGACTGTAGAGATACTGTGTACCGGTTTTGGTGATTTTAGGGCAAAATCTGTAGGAGCAGTGTCCAAAAAAGTGTCTTGCAAGAATCGGCCTCATGGTGGCGCTAGAAGTGGGACATGTGAGAAATGAGGGGTGGGGCTTTAGCAGCCGAGGAGTGTGTGTGCTAAGTTTGGCATGGATCGGGGCAACGGTGGCGGAGATATGAGTAGGGGGAAAGTGTGACGTGTGACGAGTGACATGACAGACGGAGGGACGGAGGCACTCACAGCCAGTATAGGCTAAGTGTAAGTAACTGCGACCTAACGGTCGCAACAAACACACAGTGTCATTAACAGCTAAAATAAACACTTCCTTGTTTTTCGAGGCGACATTGTGCTCGACAGACACCCAATGCAGCACTTGTGGAATACTTTCACTACTGTAAGCTAGGAAATACTTTGTTTTGTTAACTAATTTATTAAGTAGTGTGTAATAAGAGGTATTACTGACTTGTATTTGTTGTATGGAGCTGCTGATACAAAGTAAAGTCACCTATATATTTAAAGTGAGTGCATCTCTCCACTCCGACATGTCTCCTTTCCGACATGTCTCCATTCCGACACTAACCCTATCTCTAACCCTCACCCTAAACCTAACCCCCATGGGAGTGTCGCCACTCCGACAATAAGAAGTACATTTCGGAGTGGCGACATGTCGGAATGGAGAGAGCCTCCCATTTAAAGTTGTGATGCCTCATCAATATAAACATGGTGTCAGAAGTTAAGTTGGAAGAACTGTAACAGGATAACACAGTTTCAACCTCCATCGAACCTGAGTTTACGATGCAAGTATAGCCAGCGATGTCACGGAAAAATAATTTCTATACGTAGCGGGAGAAGCAGTAAGTAAAGTATAATACTATTGTTGTAAAGGCCATTGCACTGTTTTGTATGTTAGACTATTGCTATTATTTTCATTATTATAGTTGTGATTATTTGGCATATTTTAGCTTAATTAGTTCTATTTGTTTCACATATTATTGGTTAATTAGTTTGTACACCAAGGGCACGCCTCTCCCAGGCCTAGTTGATTGACTGGCAGCAAAGGGTATAAGTAGGCCTGGGTAACGAGGGAAGGGCATGCACCTGGGTGGACAAACGGTTTTTACCAGCACAGAGTGACCAGAGACAGAGAACAATGCCACTGTTGTTTGTACCAATATGCACTTTGAGGAACAAGTAAAAGTAAAGTATGCAAACTAAATATGAAGCTGTGGATATTGCTTTATTTCGCCTGTCTGCGTACAACTAACAGTCTGGGTGCATCAGTGGGGTTTTTGACGATTATTGGGATCCAAGAACCTAGCACTTTCAAAGTAAAAACTGTGTCCTGGAACTTGGAAGAGATTTGAAGTGGAACAAAGGATTGGATGGGCAAACAAGCGGGATCACTTTTGCACCACAAAGCCAGCTAGGAGTGGTATGTAACAAAACAAGAAAGCTGTGAAGGAAAACAGTGTTAACTATTGGAGTTATTTATTTTTGTTTTGCCACTGCTGTGCTTTTATTAGTGATCGTTTGCCACGTCAATTGCCATCCTTTAATATTTGTCACTGTCGGACTTTTATTGGTGACACGTTTTCTATTGTCCGTTTGCATTAGTTTGTATTGTCACTGCCGGACTTTTATCTGTGACATGCATTTTGATTAACCACTGCCACTGCCGTTTTATTTTTGACCGTTCGTTTTTTTTGCACTGTATGTGAGCTGCACCGCACTTTATAGTGTGTGGTTAAAAGAAAAAGCTCACACTACTATGACGTCACACGGCAAGTGCAACAAGAATATGAACCCAAATTATGGAGAAGACAGCATGGCCTGGCACATAGAAGTGATTGACAAAATATCAGAAGACTGGTGGTTAGATGATCCTCCAGAGCTCAGTCCGGAAGCGCTTGTCAAAATGTCACAAGACTGGTGGTCTGACGAACCTCCAGAGCTTGGTCTGGACGTGATTGACCAAATTGTTAAAAGATATTTTCAAACGGAGGATAAAGGAAAATCCTCAGAAGAAATAGAGCCTGCACAAGTTCCAGAGGAACCAGTTGTTGTCACAGAGGAACCAGCACTAGCAGAACCCCCAGTGGACAAGTCCCCAGTTGTAACAGAGCCTGCTGCTCCAGCACCAGAGAGCCCACATCTGCGAACACCGGAGTGCATTTTACAAGAAGACATGGATCTTTTGAAGCTGGTTGACGAGGATGGACTGGCAGTGTTCTGCCCTTGCTGCTTTGGGCGCAGAAAGAGGGAGCAGTCGCCACCCTTAGCCAAGCCAGGCACCATTGAGGATCTGGAAGAGATGAAGAAGCAGCAGAGCGAGCTGTTGGTCATAAAGATGAGAGAGGCCAAAGAGAAGCTGGAAAACGTGTATGCGTCCGATTGTAAAAAACTGGAAGAGATGGAGAAGCAGGAGAGGGAGCTGTTGGACATAAAGATCAGAGAGGCCAGAGAGAAGCTGGAAACCGAGATGTTGGAGTCTGACAAGCATGAGCACCAGCTGAAACAAGATCTGCTTGGTTCCAAGATCAAGCTGGTTGACGAGGATGGACTGGCAGTGTTCTGCCCTTGCTGCTTTGGGCGCAGGCACAAGGAGAAGCGCAGTCGTCAGGAGGATGAGTGGATGAGTTACAGGGATCAGGAGATCAACAATCAGGAACACTCGTTCAAGAAGAATCTCCTGAAGGAGAAAGGATTCGTCATTAAAAAAATGACAGGAGACGGAGCGTGTCTGTTCAGAGCTGTCGCTGACCAGCTGTATTCGAATCAGGAGGAGCATATAGTGGTTAGGAAAGACTGTATGGACTACCTGGAGGAGAACAAAGATGATTTCCTCGGGTTTGTGGAGGGGGACTTCGACACTCACATCAAGCACATGAGGAAAAAACACAGCGAAGGGGCCCACGTCGAGATCCAGGTCATGGCGACGATGTACAACAGACCCGTGGAGATCTACAAGATAGATGATACGACTCCAGATGACATTCCAGAGCCAGATTACATTCCAGTTCAAGGGCCAAACCACAAAAAGTTTTAAGAACAAAAGAATCTCCTACACAACAACAATCCCTACAACATCCCGTTTGTATTCTACATATGGCCATGCATTGGAGCGATGTCCAGAACTGGGGGAAAGGGGCACCAAGACATTCTTAAAACTTTTTGTGGTGTGGATCGGTTTGAGAGCGCTGCTCTGCTGAACATACCATGTATTACCGTTTTCTTGTTTATGGCTTCTTACATGTATTTTTTGTAATTGTTCATATAATGCCCAATTAGGGGGGAGTGTAAAGGCCATTGCACTGTTTTGTATGTTAGACTATTGCTATTATTTTCATTATTATAGTTGTGATTATTTGGCATTATTTAGCTTAATTAGTTCTATTTGTTTCACATATTATTGGTTAATTAGTTTGTACACCAAGGGCACGCCTCTCCCAGGCCTAGTTGATTGACTGGCAGCAAAGGGTATAAGTAGGCCTGGGTAACGAGGGAAGGGCATGCACCTGGGTGGACAAACGGTTTTTACCAGCACAGAGTGACCAGAGACAGAGAACAATGCCACTGTTGTTTGTACCAATATGCACTTTGAGGAACAAGTAAAAGTAAAGTATGCAAACTAAATATGAAGCTGTGGATATTGCTTTCTTTCGCCTGTCTGCGTACAACTAACAGTCTGGGTGCATCAGTGGGGTTTTTGACGATTATTGGGATCCAAGAACCTAGCACTTTCAAAGTAAAAACTGTGTCCTGGAACTTGGAAGAGATTTGAAGTGGAACAAAGGATTGGATGGGCAAACAAGCGGGATCACTTTTGCACCACAAAGCCAGCTAGGAGTGGTATGTAACAAAACAAGAAAGCTGTGAAGGAAAACAGTGTTAACTATTGGAGTTATTTATTTTTGTTTTGCCACTGCTGTGCTTTTATTAGTGATTGTTTGCCACGTCAATTGCCATCCTTTAATATTTGTCACTGTCGGACTTTTATTGGTGACACGTTTTCTATTGTCCGTTTGCATTAGTTTGTATTGTCACTGCCGGACTTTTATCTGTGACATGCATTTTGATTAACCACTGCCACTGCCGTTTTATTTTTGACCGTTCGTTTTTTTTGCACTGTATGTGAGCTGCACCGCACTTTATAGTGTGTGGTTAAAAGAAAAAGCTCGCACTACTATGACGTCACACGGCAAGTGCAACAAGAATATGAACCCAAATTATGGAGAAGACAGCATGGCCTGGCACATAGAAGTGATTGACAAAATATCAGAAGACTGGTGGTTAGATGATCCTCCAGAGCTCAGTCCGGAAGCGCTTGTCAAAATGTCACAAGACTGGTGGTCTGACGAACCTCCAGAGCTTGGTCTGGACGTGATTGACCAAATTGTTAAAAGATATTTTCAAACGGAGGATAAAGGAAAATCCTCAGAAGAAATAGAGCCTGCACAAGTTCCAGAGGAACCAGTTGTTGTCACTGAGGAACCAGCACTAGCAGAACCCCCAGTGGACAAGTCCCCAGTTGTAACAGAGCCTGCTGCTCCAGCACCAGAGAGCCCACATCTGCGAACACCGGAGTGCATTTTACAAGAAGACATGGATCTTTTGAAGCTGGTTGACGAGGATGGACTGGCAGTGTTCTGCCCTTGCTGCTTTGGGCGCAGAAAGAGGGAGCAGTCGCCACCCTTAGCCAAGCCAGGCACCATTGAGGATCTGGAAGAGATGAAGAAGCAGCAGAGCAAGCTGTTGGTCATAAAGATGAGAGAGGCCAAAGAGAAGCTGGAAAACGTGTATGCGTCCGATTGTAAAAAACTGGAAGAGATGGAGAAGCAGGAGAGGGAGCTGTTGGACATAAAGATCAGAGAGGCCAGAGAGAAGCTGGAAACCGAGATGTTGGAGTCTGACAAGCATGAGCACCAGCTGAAACAAGATCTGCTTGGTTCCAAGATCAAGCTGGTTGACGAGGATGGACTGGCAGTGTTCTGCCCTTGCTGCTTTGGGCGCAGGCACAAGGAGAAGCGCAGTCGTCAGGAGGATGAGTGGATGAGTTACAGGGATCAGGAGATCAACAATCAGGAACACTCGTTCAAGAAGAATCTCCTGAAGGAGAAAGGATTCGTCATTAAAAAAATGACAGGAGACGGAGCGTGTCTGTTCAGAGCTGTCGCTGACCAGCTGTATTCGAATCAGGAGGAGCATATAGTGGTTAGGAAAGACTGTATGGACTACCTGGAGGAGAACAAAGATGATTTCCTCGGGTTTGTGGAGGGGGACTTCGACACTCACATCAAGCACATGAGGAAAAAACACAGCGAAGGGGCCCACGTCGAGATCCAGGTCATGGCGACGATGTACAACAGACCCGTGGAGATCTACAAGATAGATGATACGACTCCAGATGACATTCCAGAGCCAGATTACATTCCAGTTCAAGGGCCAAACCACAAAAAGTTTTAAGAACAAAAGAATCTCCTACACAACAACAATCCCTACAACATCCCGTTTGTATTCTACATATGGCCATGCATTGGAGCGATGTCCAGAACTGGGGGAAAGGGGCACCAAGACATTCTTAAAACTTTTTGTGGTGTGGATCGGTTTGATCGGGCATGCACCTGGGTGGACAAACGGTTTTTACCAGCACAGAGTGACCAGAGACAGAGAACAATGCCACTGTTGTTTGTACCAATATGCACTTTGAGGAACAAGTAAAAGTAAAGTATGCAAACTAAATATGAAGCTGTGGATATTGCTTTCTTTCGCCTGTCTGCGTACAACTAACAGTCTGGGTGCATCAGTGGGGTTTTGGAAGTTTATTTGGAGCCGATGAAACTGCACTTTCAATTGTCTTTGAGGATGTTGAGAGACTAAATTGCATTGCTGAAGAAGTTACAGGACTACTGTGAGACCAGAAAATAAGAAAAGTGTACCAGTGATGACCGGTGGGAAGAACATTTAAAATAAATTAAAAAGTGTGCTTTCCCTAATTATAGTTCTTAGATTAGATGTAAAGACGGCAGAAAACAGTATCAGCAAGTCAGCCTGATTAGAAGAATTCTGGAATATGTATCGGCCAAGAGTATTGCAATCCTTGCATCTCTAGTAAATAAGACAGTACATACCTATCCTGTACAACTTCACTACAGGTTGCATCCTTGCAGCAGACAATCCATGTCCCTCATCCATCTCTCGCTGTTCCTCAGACAACGTTGAATATCTTTTGGAGGTGATTTCTCTCGATACTGTAGACCTCTCCTTGTGGTGGTCTGTGGAAATAGCCAGTAGAAAGAACTTGTAATTATCATTCAGCAACCTTACATACAGAAAACATCACTAACTCCCACAAACCACCACTGGTGTGTATATTTCTTTGGCTGGGGAAGCAGGTAAACTAACCAACAACACAACTCTGGTGGAGTAATTATTAGTTAATCTCCTTATTATGATTGCCAAAGGGACGTACGCGCTGCAGTGTAGCTCATGATGAGAGGCAACGCAGAGAAAATTGCTTCGCTAGTTTAGACAAAACCCAGAAAAAGGATCACATTATGGACACAAATAGTAAACGTACTTTTAGGATCAGCCCTCCTCTTTTCGGCCAGCCATTCCTCCACCGAGAGGTGTCCACTCCGGGAGCAGTAGTGCTCACCTCTGTAGATACTGTGACCATACTCTTTAGTTTTGGGCATGCCACACTTGGAGCAGTTAAACCTCTCCTTGATCAGGCGGTCTTTCACAAAAGCACCCGCCTCCCGTGCCTTCTGCACCTTTTCCTGCCTCTTCTTCCTACGGTAGAAGGTGGAGTGTGCTGAACATTTAGAGATGGCACCACTGGAGGAGGCAGAGTCATAGGCAGAGGTGACAGTAGTCGGCGGGGCGGAGGCGAGGGTACGGGACGGGGCAGAGGTACTTTTAGGATTAGCCCTCCCCTTTTCGGCCAGCCATTCCTCCACCGAGAGGTGTCCACTCCGGGAGCAGTAGTGCTCACCTCTGTAGATACTGTGACCATACTCTTTAGTTTTGGGCATGCCACACTTGGAGCAGTTAAACCTCTCCTTGATCAGGGGGTCTTTCACAAAAGCACCCGCCTCCCGTGCCTTCTGCACCTTTTCCTGCCTCTTCTTCCTGTGGTAGAAGGTTGAGTGTGCTGAACATTTAGAGATGGCACCACTGGAGGAGGCAGAGTCATAGGCAGAGGTGACAGTAGTCGGCAGGGCGGAGGCGAGGGTATGGGACGGGGCAGAGTTGACAGTAGTCGGCGAGGGGAGATGCAAGGGTACTGGACGGGGCAGAAGTGTCCGCAGAGGAGGAAGGCTCGGGTGTGTGCAAGGCAGAGGAGGAAGAGGCAGCAGCAGTGTGCCTTCTTCTGCCGACAGCCAGACCAGAGGCATCCTCAGGAAGAGGGAACTGAAAGGGCTGGTCTCGCTGCACTGCCTCCTGCTGCAGCTCCCTCGCTGGTGGAAGGGCTTCAGTAGCAGTGATCTCAGCGCCAGGCCCCGGGCACGGCTATGGCGATGACGTCCTTGCTCATCTCATCCTATGATAGAAAAATATTAATATCCAGTCAGGGTGAAGTCAACCATTTATTGAAGAAGATTCAGCATCAGAGAAACAGCATTATCAGCATCAGAGAGCTCTGACCTAGAGCTTTGCCCTGTCGGGCAGAAGACCTCCCTAGTACCATTACCATACAGCTCTTATAGTCCAAGATGCTATTCTAACATGTTAACATGGTCTTATAAGGATATGTTCTAAACATAAAGACAACATACAAATAGTTACCCAGGGTACAGATTTGCTGACAGAGTGAGAGAGCAAGCATAGGTGGGGGAGAGAACTCAGCTGTTAGATTGACAGCTGCAGGTACCGCTAAATGAGTAGCTTTGTGAGATTTAGACTTTTGTTACTCTATAAATATTTCCACCACATTCCATCCTTTTCTTTTGTGAATGAATAATATATTCATTTACATACAACAGGATATTTATAGAGTGCCAAATCAATAGACATTTCAGACAATTACATGTTGATATAGCTATGTAATTCATTCATTCATTCATTCATTCATGATTTCCACATGATAGCTATATGTTAAATAGCTATACGTCCGCGTTCCACGGCTAACACCTTTGACTTAAGGTATTACACGTCCGAGTTCTATATACGGCAAACACCTTCTATCATGCAAGGTATTTCTAGTCCTACATTCAGTCAAACTTGACTTGTTCTTGGTATCTTATGTTATGTTTTATAACATTACCAACTGGCTTGCTTGTTTACACTGAAATATAAGAGAGCTAGAATTTAGAAAATGTGAATCCATATTTGTTTGTACTTTGAAATTCTGTTTTCCAAAATCAAGAGCCCGCATGTCCACTCTCATCTGACTCAGTCATTCCTTGACCCTTAGTCACCATGCAGAGCTGCGACAACTCTTATGTTGGAATATCAGAATGTAGACCATAAAAACAAATATTCTCACATTAGTGGCAAATGCCTTGTTGACTCATATTTTAGATATCAACTTTTAGCTAATATTATTCCTATATAAATTACTCAGCTTAATATCAAACACATAGTAGTTGTAGTCTTCATGGCGTCTCTCCGTTCCTCCCATCTTCATTTGGCTTATGGCATGTGGCGGTTAATGTCTTTGCTTCAGCGATCTCCACTGGGCTGGTGGGGTCCAGCGTCCAGTGGCTCTCGCACCCGCACAGCGTCCTCCGTCGCGTTGTCCTCCGACGCTGCTGCGGTCACCATTGCTGTTGTCGTGTGGTTGGGACTGTTGTCGTCACGGCCTGCGGTGTCCTCATGTTGCAGGCCGTCTGCCCTCCTCCCTCGGCCATGATCGAGGCACTCGTTGATTAATCTCCTTTCCAAAAAAGTTCCTTCACCCCAGAGTTCTTTTGACCAAGTATCCATCTATGGTAAAGATGAAATATTGGCCCACCCAATGGCCCACCCAGCAGGCCAGAGCTCTCTGATGCTGATAATGCTGTTTCTCTGATGCTGAATCTTCTTCAATAAATGGTTGACTTCACCCTGACTGGATATTAATATTTTTCTATCATAATCCTCCCTCTTGTTATGCCTGATGGAAATGAGTAATTCATCAATACATTCAAATCATGCTTCACTTGCTAAGATTCTTGCTGTCACCAACACTAAGAAAAGCGAGATGAGGCATGTCTTACCACGTAAAAACGACATGTGAACTACAACTTCAGATCCAAACAAGGTTGGGGTGTGGTGGTAGAAATGTATAGATCACTAGATAAATGTTTGGCCCTCCAGGCCTCCATTTTAACCCATTTGAAATGGCTCTCACAGTGCATGTGCTAATTCAACTCACTACAACAGTCAATCTAACAGCAGAGTTCTCTGACTTCTCTCCCACATGCTTACTCCTTATTCCCGGGCCTGGGGATAAGTATTTCTACTGTATTTGGGTCAGTGACGTGACGCCCCAAAAAATGTGTTTTTAAAAAAACCTTAAATTGCAGGCATAAAAGTTATTTACTTTTGTTCTACTCACTCTCAACCTTATGGAAATACATTTTGTTTTTAGATATTTTATTGGAATCAGACTTTATTCAGCAGTTTGTTGTACTTGTGCCTAAAATCGTCATATGGTGTGACATGAAAATAATTGTTCATAAAATGAAAATGGAGTACATCTTTCTTAAGTTACTCACTTTATCAAAGTCCTTTATCATAACTAACCAGTGATCCACTATAGTTTTTTGAAAATTAATTATATCTGTATATTTTTTTCATAATCGACACTCTGTGTGAGGCCCATGTTCATGATCTTACAACATATTTTAAATGTATTCTGTCAAAACTTTCTCTAAAATTACACAAATATTTGTGACTCTTCCTGATAATATTCTCTATGTAATCCATAAACATTTTTTTGGTTTAATCATTAATAAAGGTATGATTTCTCACTATTTGGAATGTCACACCAAATGATTTAGTGTCACACCGTATGATCATATCTTCATGTGTCAAAGCAAACTGTGTTTTAACCTACCTATTAGTGAGTACTGAACTTTACTGATTGATTAAACAATTACCCAGGATAACATGGCCTTAATATTTCTGAACAGGATATTATTGTAGGGCTTTAACATGGGATAAGAAAGAATTGTAGTAGTAGATGGATGATGAGGATGTGCACAGGAATGCTACGCACACCTAAGTCTTCTGCCGGCCCACGGCAGAAGGATCCTAAAGGGACAATAAGGCGCATAGCCACACTTGGAGCCAAGGCATTGAAGGCAACATTTTATTAACACCAATTAGTGGAAACAGAACTCAGCCTTCAGGTAAATTGCTTTTTTCCGAAGTCTCCTGAACTTGAACACAGCATTTTTTTGTGTTGAACAAATGTAATTAGGAATCATGACATTACACCACATCTCCACTAGCTAAAGAGTGCTGGGTTGCGCAACTCCGAAAATAGCTGATCTACAAGCTCTCGCAGCACAACGTGTTGAGAGCTTGTAGATCAGCTATTTTCGCTAGTTTTGTCTCGGGTCCTACCTTAACACTGTCCACTGTCCAGTCCAGTGAGTGAAAGTACAAAAGTATTAGATCAGATTAGATTATACATTTAGACTGTATTGTACATCAGCCAGTCGTATTTGGTGAGGGTAGCAAACCGGCTGCCTTGTTGCGGTTCTGCTATGCCACAGACAACCTCCTGCTCTTCGTAGAAAATGCAGTCTCGCCCCTTTGGCTCCTCTCTCCTTGCTGGGTCATTGTTTAGTTTCTCCCTGTACTTTCTCGTTCTCTCAGCACTTGTCATTTTCCAGCTGACAAAAGAAAATGGAATGTATAGTTTAAGACAAAGAGAAAATATTGTTTAGATTGAAACAATATCTTAAGGTTTCTGTGAAGGGGTTTCTGCTCTGTCTGATGAATTTGAAGTATCACTGAATGAAGCTAAATTACATTTTATGTAAAAATGTTTAAAACAAATGTTTAAATGTACAAAAGAAACATGGAACTTTGTTATTTGTTGTTATATCTGTAGTTAAATACAGTATAAATCATATGGTGTGACAGTCAAGTCATATGGTGTGACAAGCAGACATGTCACACCATATGATTAAGTGTCACACCATATTACTGTTTTCTCCATTTAGGTTTACCTTGAGGCTACTATGTACACATTAGCATGCTAACAGCATGCTAGCTATAACAAAGCAGCCTAGATCTACATGGAAATATGACCAAAACTTCAAATAACTTAAGCTTTTTTTAAAGAAAAGGTGTCACACCAAAAGACATCCAGAATGGTGAGTTTGTCAACGTTTCAACAAGATGGCATTTCATGAAAATGTTAAAATCATAACTCACCTCAGACACCTGTCTTGCAGTTGTGCTGGGAGTGCTGAATAGCCTTACAGAAGAAGGACCTCTCTAGCCAATAGGTGTCCAAATAATTGCCTGTTAAATTTTTCCAAACTAGTGTCACACCAAATGATTTTGGGTTGGGGGACAAAATGTTTTTGATCAGAAATGACTGAAAACATTATGCTTTGACTTTGAAAAGATATAGGCTCAAAATAGACATTTTTTTTTAGCCTAAATTCATTTTCAAATGATTTTTAGCAATTCTTTTTCTTAGTTTTATTCAAGTTCCCACTTTGAGAAACAAGGTCAGGACAGTCACACCATATGAGTTTTGCCATGTTTGGTTGAAGATTCTGAAGAAATGAGGAATGAAATGTTTTAATCTTGAGTAAGTTCACATAAAGCTTAAGGTCCTGCACAATATTCAGAAGGTTTTTGACAAATATATTTTTTATTTATACATGTTTGACACCGAGGACAGCAAAAACGTTACGTCACGTCACCCACCCATTTCCAATTTCCAAATACTTTTACTTCTAAGCTACTCTTATTTGAAGACTTTAGTTACTGGTTACTTTGAAGATCTTGATTATTATTACAAAACATATCTTTAAGTAAAAGTAGTCATTATGCAGAATGTCCTATTTCACAAGTTTTCAAAACGTATGCAAATATTTTTAAAATAGCAGATATAAAAGCTCATAAAATATGAGTCGCATCGCAATGTATATTGTGAGCTTGTCTGCTATTTTCAAATGGCCGAAACATATAACGGGTTAAATTAGTTTAATGTATATTTTGTAATTTAATCAAAATTTATAACATTTTCAAATAATTGTAGTGGAGTAAAAAGTACAATATATGGATCTGAGATGTAGGGGTAGAAGTAACGGTATTGTAAATTGGAAATGCTCAAGTAAAATAAAATAAAAATACCTCAGAATTGTACTTGAGTAGAGTACTTAAGTAAATGTACTTAATTACTTGTGATATTTGTCCGGACACGCAGCTTGAAAACAGGACAATCCCGGCGAAACTGGGAACTCTGGTTCTAAATCATTGGTTCTCAAAGTGGTCATTGAGGGAGTTCCAGGGGGTCTACAGCTAAATGATAGTTAGGAACTAAATGGACCCTTATGGGTATGTAACTCATAGAGTGTACAAATCATAGAACAGGTCCATTTGGTTCCATTTGTACACCCTCAGAGTTAAATGAACATGATTTCACAATATAAATTGGAGTCCCAGAGAAAGAAATGCCATTAAATGGGGGTCCGTCTGTAGCCTGGCTATAACGCATTTCAAATTGGGGGTCCTTGACATTCAACTGGTTGAGAATCACTGCTATAGCTAAGCTGTACCAATCTTCTCTTATGGGATATCTTTCCAAATGGCAGTCCGCAGGTCAACTTGGGATGCTTGACATGAAAAGGTTTGAGAAGCACTGCACTAAACCAGTGGTTCTCAACCCCCAAAATGTGTTGGGGGGGTCCCCAGATGATAAATGCAACATTGTTTTCTCACTCAACAGTTAACAAACATAAAGTACAAGTGTATAGAGGGTATCTACACATTTCTAAAGTGACAATTTAATGACTTTTTAATACCTCTAAAATGACAAATTAAACACTGGGCAAATTAAATATTAGAGGCAGAAATTGTGAAAATAGCCGATTTACATGTGAGCATGTAGATCTGCTATTTTCACAATAGAACCGTGTTATACAAAATGTAATGCCTGTGTAATACAAAATGTAAACTCATAGTGCTCGCAGGGTGGGGGGTCCCCAAATTAAAATTTGATTATTTTTGGGGTCGGGTCCTGAAAATGGTT
>NW_027664561.1:0-4000 GCF_963921795.1 Nannobrachium achirus | reverse complement strand
AAATATTTATTTATTATTACTATTATTATTTTTTTAAATTGTTATATATATATAATCTTTATTTCAGACAGAAGTCCATATCACAAGTTACATAATAAAACATACAAGAAAGATAAAACGGAAATTAAAAATAAGATAAAGTACACAGTGTGGCAGAGCCCCTGGGTGTCACCGTCTCACTCTGGCCCAAGTAGGCAACTCACCACAGCTGAGGAGAGGGAGGAGGAACCAACAGGCCGCAGCTGTGGCTCGTTACCAGCCCAGCATAAAAACCCTCACAGCCCACACTTCGGGTTGGACAGTTGAGAGGAGAACACATGCAGCTAAACAGAGAAGCATCTATGCCAGATTTTCTCACCCTGCTATTTTCTTTCCCCCAGAATCCGAAGCAGCCAGTGACGGGGAGCCTTGGAGCCAGCAGCGACCCCACACTGCCGAAGCTCCATCCCTCGGGCCCTTACCCCTGGCTGACTATAACTCAGACCCCTAGTACGGCCTATTTTTGACACGGAGCTAAAACCCCATCACCTACCCTGAGCCCTTCACCCTGCTCCTACACCCCAGGCCAGCCTTTATTTTCATTAAACGTGCCTACGGGCTTCACTCTGCCTTGGTGTCCGTGTCTCTGTGTACTACTAGCCCTGGGGGTTTCCCTAACCGTGTCACAGTGGAGGAGAATACGGGTAGTAGTACACTGAGAAAAAAAAAAAAAAAAAAAGATTTTTTTTGAAAAAAAAAAAAAAGAAAAAAAAGGAACATTTTTTTGAAAAAAAAAAAAAAAAAAAAAAAAAAAAAAAAGGAAACTGAGAACCCTTTCCTCCCCCAACCATGGATGAGCTAATGCAGAGGTTTATGGAAGTCAGCGTGGCCTCCCAGCGGACGACTCAAGATTTGGCGGCCAGTGTGGCACGCATGGCTGATGGGCTCCAGGCCGGACGATCGGCACAGGGGGTCCATGAACTGACTCCCCCTCGCCCTCGCCCTCACGACCTCCTCACCAAGATGACTGAGGCTGATGATATTGAGGCGTATCTCCATACTTTCGAGACCGTGGCCGAAAGAGAAGGCTGGGATGAATTGACTTGGTCTGATGTGCTGGCCCCCTTCCTTACAGGAGAAGCTCAGCGGGCCTACTATGAAATGGGGGTTGTTGAGGCCTCGGATTACCACAAGCTCCGTGAAGAGATCCTGGGTAGGGCTGGCCTCACCCCCACTTCTGCTGCTCAAACGTTCCAGACCTGGACCTACCACCCTGGGACCTCCGCACGCACCCAGATGGCTCAGCTGCGTAGAACCTGCTGCCGCTGGCTACAGCCAGAGGCACTTAGTGTCGCCGAGATCATCGACCGGGTGACCATGGACCGTTTCCTGCGGGCCCTTCCCTTTGGTGTGCAGCGATGGGTTGGCCAACAGCAACCCTCTACGCCCCGTGACATGGTGGAATGTGTGGAACGGGTGGAGCTGACCAACGAGCTCACCGGGAATGTCCGACCCAGCCGAGGTCCCAAAGGTAAAATGGAGGCGGAAACCAGGCCTGGAGAAGAACCACGCAGACCCTGGAGAGGGAATTTTCAGGCAGCCCCCAACCGCAATGAGTATCCCCGTTTTCAGGCAGCCCCCAACCGCAATGAGTATCCCCGTGACCAACGCCCACGCCGCACAGAGCCCCGTGACGAGCCCATGCCTACCGACCCCGAACCTCCACGGCGTTCGCTGCACAGCACAGCCTCACCAGATGGCCTGGCCCCTAGTCCTCCCCCCACCATATCTGGAGTTTTAGTGCAAGGCCAGCCAGTTGAAGCCCTCCTGGACTCAGGCAGCAGCTCTACCCTGATCCGGCCCCAGGTCCTACCCAATATGCCACCTCCAGCTGGGAGGACCATGTCCATCACCTGTGTGCTAGGCGATGCACATAAAGTCCCAATGGCCAACCTGCGCATTTCCACTCCCCAGGGCTCCTGGAAGATGTTGGTTGGCCTAGTCCCTGACCTGCCTGTGCCCCTAATAATAGGACGAGACTGCCCCGGCTTCCAGCAGCTCTACCAGGCCCAGGCTGTGGCGAAACCACGGCGCCAGCGTCGCCGTCAGAAGGCCCGATCTGCTAACTCCAGCTGCCAGTCCCCGGCCCCTCGTCCATGCTTGGCATCCGAGGAAGCTGACGGAGAAGGTGAGGTCCTGTCAGAAACTAACCCCTTTTCTTCGCTTTTCCCTCAGTTGCAGACTGGGGGCCGATTTGCCAGGGCCCAGTTCGAGGAGGACCGTCTACGGCATGCCTGGTCCAGTCTCGAGTTTATTGAAGGGGTGCGACAAGGACAGGGCCAACTGCCATCAGTGTATTTTATTGTCCGAAAGGGCCTGTTGTACCATGTGAGCCAGAAACAAGGGGAACAGCGGGAATGCTTGGTCGTGCCCAAGATGTACACCCCAACGGTCCTAGAGCTGGCCCACACCCATCTTCTGGGGGCTCATTTAGGCCATGAGAAGACACTGGAGAGAATCAGGGCCCGATTCTTCTGGCCAGGAATGTATACAGAGGTAAAACGCTTTTGCCAGTGCTGTGAGAGATGCCAACTAACCTCCCCGGTAAGGCCGCCACCGGCTCCTTTAATACCTCTACCTATTATCGATGTGCCATTTGACCGGATTGGCCTGGACATGGTGGGTCCACTGCCACGGTCTGCTCGGGGACACCAATACATCCTTGTCATTGTTGATTATGCCACCAGGTACCCAGAGGCAATACCTCTCCGCACTGCCACCTCAAAAGCCATTGCACAGGAGCTATTCAACTTGGCCAGCCGTGTAGGCATTCCTCGGGAGATCTTGACTGACCAGGGCACGCCCTTCATGTCCCGGGTGATGGCTGACCTCTGCCGCCTTCTCAAGGTAAAACAGATACGTACTTCTGTTTATCATCCAGAGACAGATGGCCTGGTGGAGAGGTTCAACCAAACCCTGAAGAGCATGCTGAGGAAGCTTGTTGATGAAGATGGCCGAGATTGGGACCGGTTGCTGCCATATGTACTCTTCGCAATCCGGGAGGTGCCCCAGTCCTCAACCGGTTTCTCACCTTTCGAGCTGCTATATGGCCGCCGACCTCGGGGTCTCCTGGACATCGCTCAGGAGATTTGGGAAGAGCAGCCGTCCCCTCATCGTTCCCTCATTGAGCATGTGGCTGAGATGCGAGAGCGGATAGCAAAGGTAATGCCCTTGGTCAGGGAACATATGACAGCGGCCCAGAGAGACCAGCAACGGGTCTTCAACCGACGAGCCCAGCCCAGGGAATTCAAGGTGGGAGACAAAGTGTTGCTGCTGCTGCCCACCACTCAAAACAAATTTCTTGCCAAATGGAGGGGGCCCTACACAGTTTTGGAGAAGGTGGGCGACGTCAACTATAAGGTGCACCAACCTAACCGCAGGAAGACCACTCACCTGTACCACGTCAACCTCCTCAAGCGATGGGAAGAACCACAGGTGCTCTTCTCCCGGCCCGTTGATTCCCCCGCCCAGCCAGAACCCAAGTCCTCTGATCAGCCCCGGGATCTTGTGCCTGTTGGAGAGGACCTGAACCCACAACAGCGGCAAGAGGTAAGGGAGCTTTGTGACCAATTCCGTGATGTATTTTCCAGCACACCGGGCCGGACGACCCTGCTAGAACACGACATCCGCACCCCGACTGGCCGGGTAGTCAACGTGAAGCCTTACCGGGCAGCACAGTCCAGGAGACAGACCATCGTGGAGGAGGTTGAGCGAATGAAGGCCATGGGGGTCATCGAGGAGTCCTGCAGTCCCTGGTGCAGCCCCATCGTCATGGTACCGAAGCCTGATGGAAGCTTGCGGTTCTGCAATGACTTCAGAAAACTCAATGCTGCCTCTGCCTTTGACACCTACCCCATGCCGCGGGCCGATGAACTGATTGAGCGCCTTGGTAAGTCCAGATACATCAGTACATTGGACTTAACAAAAGGTTACTGGCAAGTCCCACTGTCTCCACAGGCCA